>NC_135978.1:20956427-20975942 GCF_053455715.1 Rhinoraja longicauda
ACTCACACCGCCTTGGCTGGCCATGTTCCCATCTTGCTGCTACCACCGGGAAGACAGTGCAGGAGCCTGAGAATCATGAAACTCAGGATCAACAGCAGCTTCTTCCCAGCAACCAGCGGGCTCTTGAACGCCAGCCTCAACCCCACCACAGCACCACACTGCCCCAGACTGGCCTCAACCCCACCACAGCACCACACTGCCCCAGACTGGCCCCATCCCCACACTGCCCCAGACTGGCCTCAACCCCACCACAGCACCACACTGCCCAGACTAGCCCCATCCCCATGCCCAGACTGCCCCAGACTGGCCCCATCCCCCACTGCCCCATCCCAGCCACTCAGACTGGCCCCATCCCACAGCACCACACTGCCCCAGACTAGCCCCATCCCCACACTGCCCCAGACTGGCCCCCCATCCCCACAGCACCACACTGCCCCAGACTGGCCCATCCCACAGCACCACACTGCCCCAGACTGGCCCCATCCCCACAGCACCACACTGCCCAGACTGGCCCCATCCCCACAGCCCACACTGCCCCAGACTGGCCCCATCCCCACAGCACCACACTGCCCCAGACTGGCCCCATCCCCACAGCCCACACTGGCCCCAGACTGGCCCCATCCCCACAGCACCACACTGCCCCAGACTGGCCCCATCCCCACACTGCCCCAGACTGCCCCAGACTGGCCCCATCCCCACAGCACCACACTGCCCCAGACTGGCCCATCCCCACACTGCCCCAGACTGGCCCCAGACTGGCCCCATCCCCACAGCACCACACTGCCCCAGACTGGCCCCAACCCCACAGCTCCACACTGCCCCAGACTGGGCCCCATCCCCACAGCACCACACTGCCCCAGACTGGCCCCATCCCCACACTGCCCCAGACTGGCCCCAGACTGGCCCCATCCCCACAGCACCACACTGCCCCAGACCACCACAGCACCACACTGCCCCAGACTGGCCCCATCCCCACACTGCCCAGACTGGCCCCATCCCCACACTGCCCCAGACTGGCCCCATCCCCACACTGCCCCAGACTGGCCCCATCCCCACACTGCCCCAGACTGCCCCAACACCACAGCACCACACTGCCCCAGACTGGCCCAGACTGGCCCCATCCCCACAGCACCACACTGCCCAGACTGGCCCCATCCCCACACTGCCCCAGACTGGCCCCATCCCCACAGCACCACACTGCCCCAGACTGGCCCCAACCCCACAGCACCACACTGCCCCAGACTGGCCCCATCCCCACACTGCCCCAGACTGGCCCATCCCCACACTGCCCCAGACTGGCCCCAGACTGGCCCCAACCCACAGCTCCACACTGCCCCAGACTAGCCCCATCCCACACTGCCCCAGACTGGCCCCATCCCCACACTGCCCCAGACTGCCCCAACACCACAGCACCACACTGCCCCAGACTGGCCCCATCCCCACAGCACCACACTGCCCCAGACTGGCCCCATCCCCACACTGCCCCAGACTGGCCCCAGACTGGCCCATCCCACAGCACCAACACTGCCCCAGACTGGCCCCAACCCCACAGCACCACACTGCCCCAGACTGGCCCCATCCCCACAGCACCACACTGCCCCAGACTGGCCCCATCCCCACACTGCCCCAGACTGGCCCCAACCCCACAGCTCCACACTGCCCCAGACTAGCCCCATCCCCACACTGCCCCAGACTGGCCCCAGACTGGCCCCATCCCCACAGCACCACACTGCCCCAGACTGCCCCAACACCACAGCACCACACTGCCCCAGACTGGTCCCAACCCCACCTCAGCACCACACTACCCCAGACTGGCCCCATCCCCACACTGCCCCAGACTGGCCCCATCCCCACACTGCCCCAGACTGGCCCCATCCCCACACTGCCCCAGACTGGCCCCATCCCCACACTGCCCCAGACTGCCCCAACACCACAGCACCACACTGCCCCAGACTGGCCCCATCCCCACAGCACCACACTGCCCCAGACTGGCCCCAACCCCACAGCACCACACTGCCCCAGACTGGCCCCATCCCCACACTGCCCCAGACTGGCCCCATCCCCACAGCACCACACTGCCCCAGACTGGCCCCAGACTGGCCTCAACCCCACCACAGCACCACACTGCCCCAGACTAGCCCCATCCCCACACTGCCCCAGACTGGCCCCAGACTGGCCCCATCCCCACAGCACCACACTGCCCCAGACTGGCCCCATCCCCACAGCTCCACACTGCCCCAGACTGGCCCCAACCCCACAGCTCCACACTGCCCCAGACTGGCCCCATCCCCACACTGCCCCAGACTGGCCCCAGACTGGCCCCATCCCCACAGCACCACACTGCCCCAGACTGCCCCAACACCACAGCACCACACTGCCCCAGACGGGTCCCAACCCCACCTCAGCACCACACTACCCCAGACTGGCCCCATCCCCACACTACCCCAGACTGGCCCCATCCCCACACTGCCCCAGACTGGCCCCATCCCCACACTGCCCCAGACTGGCCCCATCCCCACACTGCCCCAGACTGCCCCAACACCACAGCACCACACTGCCCCAGACTGGCCCCATCCCCACAGCACCACACTGCCCCAGACTGGCCCCAACCCCACAGCACCACACTGCCCCAGACTGGCCCCATCCCCACACTGCCCCAGACTGGCCCCAGACTGGCCCCATCCCCACAGCACCACACTGCCCCAGACTGGCCTCAACCCCACCACAGCACCACACTGCCCCAGACTAGCCCCATCCCCACACTGCCCCAGACTGGCCCCAGACTGGCCCCATCCCCACAGCACCACACTGCCCCAGACTGGCCCCATCCCCACAGCTCCACACTGCCCCAGACTGGCCCCAACCCCACAGCTCCACACTGCCCCAGACTGGCCCCATCCCCACACTGCCCCAGACTGGCCCCAGACTGGCCCCATCCCCACAGCACCACACTGCCCCAGACTGCCCCAACACCACAGCACCACACTGCCCCAGACTGGTCCCAACCCCACAGCACCACACTGTTGCAGACTGGCCTCATCCCCACATTGCCCCAGACTGGCCCCAACCCCACAGCACCACACTGTTGTAGACTGGCCCCATCCCCACACTGCCCCAGACTGGCCCCAACCCCACCTCAGCACCACACTGCCCCAGACTGCCCCAAACACCACAGCACCACACTGCCCCAGACTGCCCCAACACCTCAGCACCACACTGCCCCAGACTGGCCCCAACCCCACAGCTCCACACTGCCCCAGACTGGCCCCAGACTGGCCCCAACCCCACAGCTCCACACTGCCCCAGACTGGCCCCATCCCCACACTGCCCCAGACTGGCCCCATCCCCACAGCACCACACTGCCCCAGACTGGCCCCAACCCCACAGCTCCACACTGCCCCAGACTGGCCCCAACCCCACAGCTCCACACTGCCCCAGACTGGCCCCATCCCCACACTGCCCCAGACTGGCCCCATCCCCACAGCACCACACTGCCCCAGTCTAGCCCCAACCCCACCTCAGCTCCACACTGCCCCACACTGCCCCAGACTGGCCCCAACCCCACCTCAGCTCCACACTGCCCCAGACTAGCCCCAAGCCCACACTGCTGCAGACTGGCCCCAACCCCACAGCACCACACTGCCCCAGACCAGCCCCAACCCCACAGCACCACACTGCCCCAGACTGGCCCCATCCCCACACTGCCCCAGACTGGCCCCAGACTGGCCCCATCCCCACAGCACCACACTGCCCCAGACTAGCCCCAACCCCACAGCACCACACTGCCCCATCCCCACAGCACCACACTGCCCCAGACTGGCCCCAACCCCACAGCACCACACTGCCCCATCCCCACAGCACCACACTGCCCCATCCCCACAGCACCACACTGCCCCAGTCTAGCCCCATCCCCACAGCACCACACTGCCCCAGTCTAGCCCCATCCCCACAGCACCACACTGCCCCATCCCCACAGTACCACACTGCCCCAGACTGGCCCCAACCCCACAGCACCACACTGCCCCAGACTGGCCCCAACCCCACAGCACCACACTGTTGTAGACTGGCCCCAACCCCACAGCACCACACTGTTGTAGACTGGCCCCAACCCCACAGCACCATACTGTTGTAGACTGGCCCCAACCCCACAGCACCACACTGTTGTAGACTGGCCCCAACCCCACAGCACCACACTGTTGTAGACTGGCCCCAACCCCACAGCACCACACTGCCCCAGTCTAGCCCCATCCCCACAGCACCACACTGCCCCAGTCTAGCCCCATCCCCACAGCACCACACTGCCCCATCCCCACAGCACCACACTGCCCCAGACTGGCCCCAACCCCACAGCACCACACTGCCCCAGACTGGCCCCAACCCCACAGCACCACACTGTTGTAGACTGGCCCCAACCCCACAGCACCACACTGTTGTAGACTGGCCCCAACCCCACAGCACCACACTGTTGTAGACTGGCCCCAACCCCACAGCACCACACTGTTGTAGACTGGCCCCAACCCCACAGCACCACACTGTTGTAGACTGGCCCCAACCCCACAGCACCACACTGCCCCAGTCTAGCCCCATCCCCACAGCACCACACTGCTGTAGACTTTGTATAAGACTGCACTCTGTACTTTGGCTTGCACCATTATGCCTGGTTTACTGAGAATAACCGATCATTTATTGTATATTTGTGAGTTGTGTTGTTGCGTGATGTGCCTGTAAAGTTGCAGCAAGCAAGAATTTCAATGTTCCAGTCCTGACAATGAAACAGTCTTGACTCTAGAGACCGGGGTTTCCCCCTTCCCTCTCCCACCTTAGAATCTTTCCCACCCAAACCTGCACAAGGTGGAGAAGGGAGGGAGGGAGGGAGGGAGGAGGAGAAGGTGAAGGCAGGGGGGTGGAATGTGGAAGAGGCAAACTAAAGAAAGGCGATTGAGTCGGCAGAGGGGGTGAGGGGCAAGCGACCGGAGGGGCTTGGGGTTGCAGAGGGAGGGCATGACCATGGGGGAAAGGAGTTATAGGGGGGTGGGGACGAGTAACTGTGGGGGGCTGGGGGAAGGTTAGAGGCAAGTGGGGAAGACTCCACTTAAAGTTTCCAAACTGAAGCAAAGAGGGGACAAGGCAGGAGCAGAGGAGGGTGTGAGGGGAAAGGGCAGGGCAGGGTGAGATAGGGCGTGGGTGCTGAGGGGAGTAGGATGAGTCTGTGTGGGGCTGGCGAGGATGGGAGAGGGCTGGGAGCTGGGCAGTGGTGGGGACGTGCGCCAGGGCTGAGGACCATGTACACACACCGACAGGACATCCCTCGAGCAACAGCAGCAACATAAGTTCATAAGTGATAGGTGCAGAATTAGGAAATTCGGCCCACCAAGTCTTCTCCACCATTATATCATGGCTGATCTATCCTTCCCTCTCAACCCCATCCTCCTGCCTTCTCCCCATAACCTCTGACACAAGTACTAATCAAGAGTCTATCTCTGCCTTAACAATATCCATTGACTTGGCCTCCTCAGCCACCTGTGACAATGAATTCCACAGATTCACCACCCTGAAGATATTCCTCCTCATCTCCTTTGTAAAGGAACGTACTTTAATTCTGAGGCTGTAACCTCAGGTCCTAGACTCCCCCACTAGTGGAAACACCCTCTCCACATCCACTCCACCCCAGGCCTTTCACTATTCAGTAAGTTTCAACAGTGCTGTGATTGGGGCCATCACCAGGTCAGATTATTAAGGGGATGGACACGTTAGAGGCAGGAAACATGTTCCCAATGTTGGGGGAGTCCAGAACAAGGGGCCACAGTTTAAGAATAAGGGGTAGGCCATTTAGAACGGAGATGAGGAAAAACTTTTTCAGTCAGAGAGTTGTGAATCTGTGGAATTCTCTGCCTCAGAAGGCAGTGGAGGCCAATTCTCTGAATGCATTCAAGAGAGAGCGAGATAGAGCTCTTAAGGATAGTGGAATCAGGGGGTATGGGGAGAAGGCAGGAACGGGGTACTGATTGAGAATGATCAGCCATGATCACATTGAATGGCGGTGCGTACAGGCTCGAAGGGCCGAATGGCCTACTCCTGCACCTATTGTCTATTGAGTGACCCAAATAACCCGCGGCTACAAGAGGTTAATAAATTAGAGGAAACATGAAGAGACCAATCGGGCAGAAAATCTGCACCCTATCTGTGTCCCAATCAGTGAAAGCCACAGAAGTAACTCAAGGGAGAATGAGAAAAATAAACAAGAACACTTCACAAATGACTTCATGGGCCACTGCCCTGCGGGATATGTCAGGGGCGTGAATAGTACAACAAACAGAACTGGCTAATTTAGTCATTGGGCTCCCTTTGAATCATTGAAAGACACAGCATCAAAATAGGCCCTTCGGCCCATCAAGTCGCCCGTTCACACCAGCTCTGTTATCCCAAACAAAGTTTCTTATCCGCTTTGTCCGAGGATGGTTCTTGACCTGAAACATCACCGCTGAGTTACTCCAGCTTCCTGTGTCCACCCTACACACCTGGACAATTTACGGACACCAATTAACCGACCGACGTACAATGTCTTTAGGAAGTGGGAGGAAACCAGAGGCCAGGGACACAGGAAGATCATGCAAACTCCACCCAGGCAACGTCCGAGGTCAGGAAGGATCCTGGGTCTTTGGCTCCGAGGGGCAGCAGCTCTACCAGCTGCACAATATGCACGAAGAAACAGAGCAAGGATGAGCTTAAAGAGTCAGGGGCAAAGGATCAAAACTGTGATAGAGGTCTGCCCATGGACATAGAGCGGGGAAAGGGGAGAGAGGAGAGAACCCCCCCCCCCCTCCCCCCCCCCCCCTCCCACATGCCGAGGAACTGCTTCTGGGCCTGATGCCCAGATGGGTGGACGAAACCTGGACAAGGCCTTGTGATCAGTGTCCAGGAGGGAGAGTTGGCACCAGTTCCTCAGGAGGGGGTGGTCACCGCTCTTGGGCAGCAGGGCAATGACTGCCCTGCATCACAGGAGGGCATCAACTCTGAAGTCCCCCCCGCCCCCCGACCCCCCCAGGACCACGTGTCACACCAATGTCGCTCCCCTGGATACCCCAGGAATTCATGAGGAACCCTTCCTATCCAGCCCTGGGGGCTTGGCACGGGAGGTGAATGGAGGGGGAAGGACAAAGGGGTTGGAGGGCAAGGAACGGATGGAGGGGAGATGATGGAGAGGGAAGGCAGGATTGAGAGGGGGGGGAAGGAGGAATGCAGGGAGAGGGATTTGAGGTAAAGAATGGATGGAAGGGGGAGCAAAAGGGGGAATAGGGATGTAGGGGGAGTGTGTGGGGGGGGGGAGAGTGAGGGGGAGGGAGAGTGAGGGGGGAGTGCGAGGGAGGAGGGAGTGTGAGGGGGAGGGGGGGGAGTGTGAGGGGAAGGGAGTGTGAGGGGGGAGTGTGAGAGGGGGGAGTGTGGGAGAGGGGAGCGTGGGAGGGGGGAGTGTGGGAGGTGGGAGTGTGAGGGAGGAGAGGGTGTGAGAGGTGAGCAGGTCGGAGGGTGTGTGTGTGTGTGTGCAGGAGGGGGTGTCAGGGCTGTGGAGAAGGAGTTTCCCTCTGCATCTAATTTGCGCTGTCAGCATATGGGAGACGTGTTCTGGAGGCTGCATCTGGCCAACAGGCGGTGGGTGGGTGCTGACTGCTTTACTGGAGGCCTGGCAGAGTGTGGAAAGGATAAAGACCTTGGCTGCACTCACTGGCTCACTGCACATTAAACGTTACCCCGTGCGTCTGTTGGCGAGGGCTGGCTGCAAATAGTGTGAAGTGTTGCCCGCCTAATGCGTGGGCAAGGAGTGGAGCCTCAACGCCAGTGCCCGCATGTGGCACAGCAATATCCTGCTGTCCCGGCAGCAATCTGCTCGCAGAGGGAGCGACACAAGTCAGCACAGGTTCAGTCACAACGTTATCGCATGGACTTTCAACCCAAGTGCACTGGACCCGAAACTCGATCCGTGTTCCTGATAACGGGATTATAAACAGAAGTGTTGACTGATCTCCCGCCAAGGATCTGCAGTGCTGGCGGTGGAGCTTGGCTGCAGCCCGACCCTGCGAGAACGCTGCACAGGAGCTGCTGCAAAAAGGGCAACACTGCTGAAACTGTATCAGTGTTGGCCAACCGCAGGGGTAAACATGCCCTCAACGTAGGAGCACACCTCCTACATCACGTCCCCTTGGGAAAGCAGCCAACATAATCAAGGACCACTCACACTTCAGTCATTCCCTCTTCTCACGCCCATCAGATCCTAAAAGCATTCGGGGACAGTTTCTTCCCCACAGATATCAGGCAACCTTTAGAAACATTTAGATGGGTACATGGCTCGGACAGGCTTGGAGGGATGTGAGCCAAACACAGGCAGGTGGGACTAGTGTAGATGGGACATGTTGGTCGCTGTGGGCAAGTTGGGCCGAGAGGCCTGTTTCAATGCTGCAGGACTCTATGACTATGACTCCATGACTACAGAATGGTCCTCCCATAGGTTAAGGGTGTAACCTTGCATGCCCTCTCTCCCTCTGTCCCTCCCCCAACCTCCAGTCCTCTTGCTAATTTCACCATTTGTATCCCCCCCCCCCCCCACATCTCCAGCCAACAATGGACCATTGTGGGCTCCACCTTTCCTGAGTCATCGATGCAGGTTCTGCTTTGTTCTGCGCCTTCCCACACCTCCAGTGTCCCCCTACCTGTCTCTCAGTTCGATGAAGGGTCTCCAGCACGAAACGTCACCTATTCCTTTTCTCCAGAGATGCTGCCTGACCCGTGGAGTTACTCCAGCATTTTGTGATCTTCCAATCCATCTCTTTGCAAACCATGCCCTTTTATTGGTAAATCTGTGCTTTCTCTGTAACTGTAACATTATGTTCTAACCCTGGTTGTTTTTACTTTTGCTCTACCTGCCTCACGTTCATGTCTGATATGATCTGCATGGGTGGCACGTAAAACAATGTTTTTGCATGTTCCATCGGTGCACGTGACAATAATGTTCAGCTGCCCAGAGAGACCCAGATGTCTCAGGACAGTCGCATGTACTGTTCCATGTTCTATGTGTGGTGAGGAGACACTACACAAGGCAGCCCCACCTGACAGAAGCAGAGTTTTCCGAGTGAGGTGATGGGCAGCCTTGGAATGGGTTTGACAGCAGACTTTAACAATGGGCGGTCTTGCAAAACAGTTCATCTCAAAGTCTACTGTGGATAGGGTGAGCAGTTTTAAATACTTGGGAGTCCGCATCACAGAGGATCTGACGTGGGCAACGCACATTGCCGCACTGGTGGGTAAGGTTAAGCAGCGCCTTTACCACCTTAGACAATTGAGGAAATCCAGAGTGTCTCTGAGGATCCTTCATTGCTTCTACTCTGGGGCTGTAGAGAGCATCCTGTCCGGCAACATTACCGTCTGGTTTGGGAACAGCTCTGCCCAGGACAGGATGGCCCTGCAGAGAGTAGTGCGTTCGGCAGAACGCACCATGGGAACTACACTCGCCCCCCTGCAGGACCTATACATCAGGAGGTGCAGATCCAGAGCAAGCAAGATCATGAGGGACCCCTGCCACCCCAGTAACGGACTGTTCCAGATGCTACGATCAGGCAAACGCCTCCGCTGTCACGCTGCGAAAACGGAGAGGATGAGACGGAGCTTCTTCCCACAGGCCATCAGGACTGTCAACTTTTATAACCCCAGAGACTACATTTTTGTCGACACTAATAGTAACTTATTAACTTTATTTATATGCTGTAACTGTAATTCATTTTTGTGCACAACCCGCAGGCATTGCCACTTTCATTTCACTGCACAGTATGTGTATATGACAAATAAATTTGACTTGACTTGACCAATCATACGTCTGTTTAAGAAGGAACTGCAGATGCGGGTTTACACGGCAAAATGCTGGAGTAAATCAGCGGGACAGGCAGAACCTCCGGAGAGAGGGAATGGGTGACGTTTTGGGTCGAGACCCTTCAATGGGTCTGAAGAAGGGTCTCGGCCCGAAACGTCACCCATTCCTACCCTGCAGAGATGCTGCCTGTCCTGCTGAGTTATTCCAGCATTTTGTGTCTGTCTATAGTTTAATGTGGTTCTTTGTTTCCCCCACTGTGATTCCTAATGATTTCAAATTCTTACAAACACTACACAGAGTGAATGGAACACTGTCTCTAACACACCCCTGAAACATGTGCTCCCTGCAAGAATTGCAGACACATTCTCCTGGGAATTAGCAATAAAGAGAGATTGGAGACTGTTTTCTCTCCAGGGCCGGAGGCTGGGGGAGACCTGACAGAAGTATATGGAATTATGAGAGGCATAGATAGGGTAGACAGTCAGAACCCTTTTCCCCAGGGTAGAAATGTCAAAGACTAGAGAGTTTAGTTTAGAGATACAGTGAGGAAACAGGCCCTTCGGCCCACTGAGTCTGCACCGACCAGCGATCCCCGCACACCAACACTATCCTATACACACTAGAGACAATTTACACTTCTACCAAGCCAATTCACCTGTATGTCTTTGAAGTGTGGGAGGAAACCGAAGATCTCGGGGAAAACCCACGCGGTCACGGGGAGAACGTACAAACTCCGTACAGACAGCACCCGTGGTCGGGATTGAACCAGGGTCTCTGGCACTGCAAGCGCTGTAAGGCGGCAATTCTACCGCTGTGCCACCGTGCCACCCATAGCTTCAGCTTTAAGGAGAACATAGCTTTAAGGTGAGAGGGGCAAGTTTAAAGAAGATGTGCAGGGCACGTTTTTATAGAGGCATGCGAGTGTCTGGAACATGATGCCAGGGATGGTTGTGGAGGCAGATACCATACTGATGTTTAAGAGTCTCCATGTGGGATGATAGAATATCCACTCTACCTCCCTCAACGACCATGGGACTAACGGCAAGTGGGCAAACCCCTCCTGGTGCAGACGCAGGGGCCAGATGGAAATGCCTCAATCGGTTGAGAACTGGTGTTGGCAGAGTCAAGGTGTCTCTGAACAAGTGGGGATAAAACCCCAACGACATCCCTTGTGAATGTGGTACTGAACCATAAGCAATGGACCACCTGCTGAAATGCCCTCAACTGGAAAACCAGCTGCCGATCTCACTGCCTCCAGTGAAGATGCTGAGAAGTGTGTTCAGCTCTGGACTCGACAATAATAAGTCTTCTGGATCGGCACGTGGATGTGCAGGGAATGGGAGGATATGGATCACTTGCAGCCAGCGGAGATTAGTTTATCTTGGCATCTAGTTCAGCACAGACATTGTGGGCCGAAGGGCCTGTTCCTGCGTTTGTACTCATGCTCAGAGGAGCAGAATTAGGCCATTAGGCCCATCGAGTCTACTCCACCATTCAATCATGGCTGATCTATTTTTTCCCTCTCAACCCCATTCTCCTGCCTTCTCCCCATAACCCCTGACACACGGACCAATCAAGAACTGTTCTGTCACTAATCTTCATCACCAGAGGACCAACACTCACCTCTGGGGATGGGCCGCTGTGAGGCCATTCCCTCACCTCCTGCTGCCCCTCCAGCAGCGACAGGAGGAGAGTTCCTGTCGGGTGGGGGGGGGGGGGGGGGGGGGGGGGGGGGCAGGATACCAACACAACTTCATTTGAGATCATTTCCCAGCAAAATACTCTGGGTTTAATCACATAATCCTGCATCAGCTTCTCTGCATGCTCACACCACAGCGTTTGCTGCCACAAGGTCTGTGGGCACTGAGCTTTATCTGGGCTGACATCGGTCCACTGGGTCAGGCTGGGAAAGTGGACGAGGATCAGCCGCGATCTCATTGAAGGGAGGTCCTCTGTACTCAAACACACGCTCACACTCGGCACATCCC
This sequence comes from Rhinoraja longicauda, assembly GCF_053455715.1. NCBI lineage: Eukaryota > Metazoa > Chordata > Chondrichthyes > Rajiformes > Arhynchobatidae > Rhinoraja > Rhinoraja longicauda. The sequence goes on from NC_135978.1 coordinate 20,968,272, forward strand.
CGAATACTCTAACAAATCTCTACAGATGCAATGCGCACACCACACCATCAGGGCAATTCCAACACACAGGAGCGCAGGAGGCTGCACAGCGGTGGACTCAGCCCAGTCCATCACGGGCACAGCCCACCCCACCATCAGAAGCATCTACACGAGACGTTTCCTTAAAAAGGATCCTCATCATCCAGGCTGTGGCCCCTTCTCACTGTTACCATCGCAGGGCAGGAGGTACAGAAACTCAAAGTCCCACACCACCAGGTTCAGGAGCAACTACTTTCTGCAACTATCCGGTTCCTGAACCAACTCTTAGTTTTGTTTGTTGTCATAATGTTTATAATTTACCCTCCCAACCCTAATCATAACACGGTAACACAAACGACAGACCACACCTTCACTGCCAAGGATTTGTTCTTTTTCAAATCATGTCACCCAGACTTATTTTTTACTGCTTTACAGAATGTATGTGTAATTTACATTTTGCTGTGTTGTCTGACTCTATGTGTCTGACTCTAATGTGTCTGTGATATTGCTTCAAACAAGATCTTCTTTGTAGGGCATTGGGCGGAAGGGTGGTGCAACGGTAGAGTTACTGCCTTACAGTGCCAGAGATCCAGGTTCGGTCCCAACCTTGATGCTGCCTGTATGGAATTGGCACGTTCTCCCCGTGTCTGCATGGGTTTCCCCAGATGCTCCGGTTTCCTCCCACACTCCAAAGACTTACAGGTTTGTAGGTTAATTGGCTTCAGTAAAGATTGTAAATTGTCCCTAGTGCTAGTGTACGGGGATCGCCGGTCGGCGCGGACTAGGTGGGCCAAAGGGCCTGTTTCTGCACTGTGACTCAAAACTTGTACCTCATCGTTGATAGGCACAAAATGATCAGTGGGTAACTCAGCGGGACAGGCAGCATCGCTGGAGAAAAGGAATAGGTGGCGTTTCGGGTCGAGACCCTTCATCAGACTGAGAGTCGGCGACGGGGTCCCCATCATTGTTCCTGTGCATGCAACAATAAACTCGACTTGACACATGCACAAGCACGCACAAGACGCGTGTGCAAGGGCAGGCGTGCCACTGACACTGTCTGACGCTAGCCGTGTGCGGTCCTCAAGTCACACTGCCCACAGCAGCATCGAGGCAAGCTCAACAAGCCTTCAATCAGTCACTCCCACAGCGCCAGCGTTGGATGGGGCAGTGACCCAGGATAAGGCTGGGGTTTCCCTGGCTGCAGGGGAGGGGGCTTGCTGGGTGGGGGGGATAGGTTCTAGGGTGCGAGAGAGAACATAGAATACACGACACATAATAATCCCTTTGTCCCACAGTGTCCGTGACAAACATGATGCCAAGTTAGACTAATCCCTTCTGCTGCATGTGACCCGTATCCCTTCGTTCCCTGCGTATCCAGGAGCCTATCCAAAAGCCTCAAGCATCACTGTCATTTCTGGCTCTGGCCGCGTGTTCCAGGCACCCACCACACTGAGGATAAAGAAAAATAAATCCTGCCCTGCTCATCCCCTTCGAACTGTTCCCCCCTCACCCTGTGCCGATAGCCTCTAGTCTTTGACATTTCCATCCGAGGAGAAAGGTTCTAATTGTCTACCCGATCTATGGCTCTGATAATCGGACACACTTCTATCCCCCCCTCGGCCTCTGACTCTCCAGAGAAAACAAGCCATATGGCTAATAGCCTCTCATCCAGGCAGCATTCTGGGAAACTCTTCTGCACCCTCTCCAAAGCGTCCATACCAAAGATACTAGAGGAGCAAGATGGACCACTACGCAAAGGGGCGGAACGTCCGCCATTTTAGTAAGCAAAACCCGTCTTTAGCAGTGTGATCAGTGTTTTGGGGAACAGTATGTCTGATGATACCATTAAAATGCAGAATATATCTCATCTATCAATTCACAGATTTTTGTTATTTTTCTTTTAAAATGTTTCTGCAGGGTTCTACCTATTAAAATGGCGCCATGACATACTGCGGTTTTTGGGGCCGAGTGGTCTATCTTGCTCCTCTAGTATCTTTGGTCCATACCCTTCCTGTAATGTCCCTGTGGCAGGAAATGCCCGCGAGGTTTGGGCCGGGGCAGCTTTGCTGTACTATCCCACGGTCACCACGAAGGGAATCCCAGGCAGCCCCAGCCCATGGGCTTTGTTGATCCCACAAGAGAAGACACAAAGTGCTGGAGTAACTCAGCAGGTCAGGCAGCATCTCTGGGGAACATGGATTGGTGACATTTCGGGTCAGAATTCTGAACCTATCCGTGTTCTCCAGAGATGCTGCCTGACCCGCTGACTTACTCCAGCACCTTGTGTCCTTTTTTGTAAATCAGCATCTGCAGTTCCTTATTTCTGCACCATACAAGGGAGTCTGACGACCGTAAAGAGGGGCTGCTGGAAAGCTTATGAACCCAGAGAGAAGGGAGGGGGAAGGAAGGGAAGGCCATGATGAGGGGAGGAGAAGCTATGGAGCAGGTGTCCCGTCACTCTCCTGCCTCACACCAGGCAGCAGCAAGCCGCAGAGACCTGTGGATGGAGCCGGCCATTTACCCCATGACCATGAAGGCAGCGCAGGGCCTTCTTGAGGGATTTGGGGCGGATAGAGGCAGAGCGAGCCCCGGCACGCCAGCAGCCCAGCACACCATCCCACTGCTGCTGCATGGCAGGGGACCACCTGGTCTCTCAGCTCCCCCATCATCATGGGCACGGAGCCTGCCGGCAACTTGACACCCTCACCAGCACACACATCACTGCCTGCAGACACTGGTACAGGCAGAGTGAGCCGACTGACAGGCACACAGCAGCCCACACTGGGACACACGCACACGGTACTGGAACATACACACACGGTAAAGGAACACACACAGTACAGGAACACACACTGGAACACACATACACACATAATGCAGGAACCCACACACACACACACAGTACAGGAACACACACTGACACACACACACACACACACACACACAGTACAGGATCTCACATTGGGACACACACACACACACACACATAGTACCGGAACCTAAACTCTCTTCACACACACACACACAAATATACAGGAACCCCCCCCCCCCCACACACACACACTGACACACACACACACTGACACACACACACACACAAATATACAGGAACCCCCCCCCCCACACACACACACTGACACACACACACACACACACACACACTGACACACACGTACACACACACACACACACACACACAATATACAGGAACCCACACTGACACACACACCGGGTGAACAAGAGCCCAGATTGGGATATACAGGGAGGACAAGTGCTGACTGCACAATGCTAGACTGGGGTTGATCACTGTTTTGACATTGGAGTCTGTGGATTTTAAACTGGAATGTTTGCCGAGCCTGCGGTGACCCCACCCTGGTCTCTGGCCGACAGTCACCATTAAACGCTTCGGAGTGGAGTCGTTTTTAGATCTTTCCAGCAAACGCGGAATGTTTGTGAGCTCTGCTCTGGCACGGTGACAACGCAGGAATGGGCAGGTTTACAGTGAGAGCATTGTTCAGGGAGCGCTTCAACATCTGTGCAGCGGTAAACCCGGGGAGGAGTGCCCGCGGCCCGCGGCCGGCAGCTGGAGCTCTTACATCAGACAGCTCACCGAGGCCGGGCACTCGCCATGGGCAAGCGGCGTGGAGCTGAGACACACACGCCGATCCCCACACTGACACACACACGCCGAGACGCGCACAGACAGGCACATATACTGAGGTACACACACACACGCGCTAACAAATACACACACAGACTAACAGACATACACACACACGTAGACGCGCACACACCGGGTCCCACACACACACGCACGTATACTGAGATACACAGACTAGACGCAAAGACACACACACTAACAGATACACACACACACAAACTAACGCACAGACACGCAGTCGCACACACACACACACACACACATATACTGAGATACACAGACAGACGCAAAGACACACGCAGATAGACGCAAGACACTCACAGATACACAAACACAAATACACCATCGCAGACAGGCAGACCCACCCACACAAACAGAGGCAGCCATTCACTGCCGATGGCAATGTTAGCAGCAGCATGTGACACATTCCTAAATGCATTCGTCTTGGCATCGAAACCACAAACTGAACCAGATTCAACGATTCAGGCAACATCGGAGATAGAGCCATCAAACCCGCTGGGGAAGTGGGCGCATGGTTTGGTCTGGCGCGAGGGGTTGGAGAAGGGATGAATGGCATGGAGAGAAATGACTTCACTTCTGAAACTGGGATTCTCTTACACCGACTGCGGCCAAGTGCGAGCATCATAGCTTCCACTGCTTCACAATGCTATCTGAAATCTTCAAACCATTAAAAAATCACTGAGCGAGACTCTGGTCACAAGAGGGAGTTATTAATATCTGGAATCAAAAAATAATCCTTCACATTCCAGTGTCCGAGGGGAAACTATGCAAATCCCCGGGGCAATGCCAGCGGGCACTAGGGCAATGCCAGCGGGCACTGGGGCTATGCCAGCGGGCACTGGGGCAAATCACGCCGGAGCGGTAGAGTTGCTGCTTTACAGCGAATGCAGCGCCGGAGACTCAGGTTCGATCCTGACTACGGGTGCTGCACTGTAAGGAGTTTGTACATTCTCCCCGTGACCTGCGTGGGTTTTCTCCGAGATCTTCGGTTTCCTCCCACACTCCAAAGACGTACAGGTATGTAGGTTAATTGGCTGGGTAAATGTAAAAATTGTCCCTAGTGGGTGTAGGATAGTGTTAATGTACGGGGATCACTGGGCGGCACGGACTTGGAGGGCCGAAAAGGCCTGTTTCCGGCTGTATATATATGATATGATATGATATGACTGCAGCGTGGACTGGGGCGTGGACTGGGGCGGCTCCTTGCCAAGACTCCGAGCAGCAAGGGGAGGTTGTATAAGCTTGGGGTATTGGTCGCTCCATTACAGGAAGGATGGCGGAGGCTTTGGAGACGGTGCAGAGGAGGTTTAACCGAATGAGGCCTGGATTAGAGTTACAAGAAGTTTGGACAAGCCTGGATTGTTTTCTCTGGCTGAGAGGAGACCTCTTGGGAGCACATAAAATGATCAGAGGCATAGACAGGGTAGACAGTCAGAACCTTTTTCCCCAGGGTGGGATGTCAAAGGCTGTGGGAAGAGAGCTTTAAGGTGCAAAGTATAAAGAGTATGTGCGGGTCAAGTTTCTTTATAAACGCAGAGAGTGGTGGGTGTCTGGAACACGCTGCCGAGGGTGGCGATGGGGGTAGATAAGAGAGTGATGTTTAGGAGGCTTTTAGATGGGCATGTGGATATGCAGGGAGTGGATGGATATGGATCACGTGCCGGCAGAGGAGATGAGTTTAACAAGTGTTCAACAAGAACATTGTGGTCTGAAGATCCTGTTCCTGTGCTGTACTGTTCTGTGTTTTTTTTAACGTTAGACATGCCACCAGCCCTCAGAAGTAAATGCCCCGAGTTCAGTGCCGGGCCCCGCTGTATGAAGGGGTGTCCGTGGTGGGAGATTCAGGACTGGGCCCCGGACACTGGACACTGGACACTGGCTGCAGCCCCTCGCACGGTGCCAGTGAATCTCCAGCCCTGCTTTCAACATTGCCGCTGCATTGAAGAACATACAACAGTACAGAAAAGGAATAGGTGACATTTCCGGTCGAGAAAGGGTCTCGACCCGAAACGTAACCTATTCCTTTTCTCCAGTGATGCTGCCTGACCCGCTGATTTGTTCCAGTCGTTTGTGTCTATGTTCGGTTTAAAAAGGCATCTGCAGTTCCTTCCATACATATGGAACAGTACAGTACAATAGACAATAGGTGCAGGAGGAGGCCCATTCGGCCTTCGAGCCAGCACCGCATTCAATGTGATCATGGCTGATCATTCTCAATCAGTACCCCGTTCCTGCCTTCTCCCCATACCCCCTGACTCCGCTATCCTTAAGGGCTCTATCCAGCTCTCTCTTGAATACATTCAGAGAATTGGCCTCCACTGCCTTCTGAGGCAGAGACTTCCACAGATTCACAACTCTCTGACTGAAAAAGTTTTCCGTTCTAAACGGCCTACCCCTTATTCTTAAACTGTGGCCCCTGGTTCTGGACTCCCCCAACATTGGGAACTTGTTTCCTGCCTCTAACGTGTCCAACCCCTTAATAATCTTGTACGTTTCGATAAGATCCCCTCTCATCCTTCTAAATCCCAGTGTATACAAGCCTAGTCGCCCCAGGCCCTTCACCCCACAATGTCCGCGCTGAACAGGATGCCCAGTCAAACTAATCTCCTGTGCCTGCACATGATGCACATCCCTCCATTCGCTGCACATCCACGTGCCCACTTTAAAGCCTCTTAAACATCACTATTGTATCCGCTTCCACCACCACCCCCTGGCAGCGCGTTCCAGGTGTCAACCACTCTCTGCATGAAAAACTGCACATCTCCTTAAACATTGTCCCTCTAACCTTAAAGCTATGCCCTCAATCTTTGACATTTCCAGCCTGGGAGAAAGGTTCTGACTGTCTGCCCTAACTGCGCCTGTCGTTACTTTACATACTTCTGTGAGGCCCGGGTCTGAAGAAGGGCCTCGACCCGAAACATCCACCTATTCCTTTTCTCCAGTGATGCTGCCTGACCCACCGAGTTACTCCAGCATTTTGCATCTACATTTAGCTAGGTAGGCTCTTAAGGATAGCGGAGTCAGGGGGGGGGGGCGGGGAGAAGGCAGGAACGGGGTACTGATTGTGGATGATCAGCCATGATCACATCGAATGGCGGTGCTGGCTCGAGGGGCCGAATGGCCTACTCCTGCACCTATTGTCTACACTTCTACCAGCCCCCCCCCCCCCCCCCCCCCCAGCCTCTGAAGCTCTAGTGGAAGTTAGAAATGCTTTACTGACACAAGAGTGGCATGTCCCAGTTCCATCCTCCCATGGAGTGTCCCTGCCCACCATTGCCTTGCCCAGCTCCAGGCCTGTACCACCATACCAGGTTGCCATCTCTCACGCCAATGGCACCAACTGCTCCACTGCGCCAGCCCTGCCCTGCTGTGGGCTCCGTGGCCCTATGACCGGGTACCTCCACCTCGCCAGTCAGCCTGCACAGCAAGACTCCATGCGCTTCACCTCCCAAAGCCAACACCTCCCCTGCCAGGAACGACAACAGGCAGGCGAGCATCACCTCCGTGTCTGATGGAGGGGGGAGGGGGGTCTGTGAAAGTGAGCTGGCACTTGAACAAGCAGATTCTCCCCAAACCTCAGAGATTTAGTTTCAAGTGCCTTGTGACGGCATTAATGCTGCCGTTACAAACTTGCAGATTGTTTGCAATCTTGAATCTTCTAATATGGCATTCATCCCCTCCCACTGCTGGTGTGTACAACAATGGAGCCACTATCTCACCGCTCCAGCTTCGCTCCCTCACCTCCGGTGCTTTGTGTGGAGTTTGCTCTATTGTCCACCTGACGAGGTTTGTAAAGTTACGAGAGGTCTAGATAGGGTAGACGTGCAGAGTCCTTCCCTCCCTCCCTCCCCCCCCCCCCCCCCCCCCCCGCCGGTGGAAATATTAAATACTAGAGATTTAAGTGAGAGCGACAACGTTTAAGGGAGATGTACGGGACAAGTCAGACACAGACAGACACACACGTGGGTGCC